>NC_059427.1:147745426-147761743 GCF_021028975.2 Sphaerodactylus townsendi | reverse complement strand
AAAAAGAAAAAGAAAAAGAAAAAGAAAAAGAAAAAGAAAAAGAAAAAGAAACAGAAAAAGAAAAAGAAAAAGAAAAAGAAAAAGGAGGAGGAGGAGGAGGAGGAGGAGGAGGAGGAGGAGGAGGAGTTTGGATTTATATCCCCCTTTCTCTCCTGCAGGAGACTCAAAGGGGCTTATAATCTCCTTTCCCTTTCCCCCTCACAACAAACACCCTGTGAGGTGGGTGGGGCTGAGAGAGCTCCGAGAAGCTGTGACTAGCCCAAGGTCACCCAGCTGGCGTGCGTGGGAGTGTACAGACTAATCTGAATTCCCCAGATAAGCCTCCACAGCTCAGGCAGCAGAGGGATCACAATGCAATTCTACCCTTAGTTTTATATCCCTTTTCTCCTGGGACCTGTCATTTGTGTCTGTGTGTGTATGCCTGGATTTCTCTCTGTGTGTAAGTGGGGTTCTTTTAGCCATCTTTTAATGTCTCAAGGATTGTTTGGGGGAGTCCACCATTGTTTGATAGTTAAAATCCAGTAAATAACAGTAATGCTGATTTAAGATTTGACCTGTGATATAAAAGCCAAGCTGCATAGGAGAAGTGGGAGGGAGGCTTCCTCTTACCCCTAGCCCCTGCTATCCTGCCTCATGTGGCAAACTTGCCCCTGTAGAGGTAATGCAAATTTGGAGTTGAACACAGCTTTCCTTTTGGTCCAACAGAAAGTTTCTTGGAACAAAAACGAACTGTCCCTTGTATAATTGTGGCCTGACTGACCAATGGCGAACTGGAAAAAGAGGCAGTGTTAGGCCCCGTCCACACAGCAAATGTATAAAGGATTGCAGTCGGGATAAAGTAACCCGTTTTCCTGTTTTCACATTCCAAATCCAAATCCAAATCCAAAACCTTTATTAGGCATAAAACCAGTGCCAAGAATTTCAAATACAATAAAAAGATCATTATTGCTCAACTTGCAGTACACAGAGCAAAAACATAGCAACAGCTTCAGAGATTTCAACACTAGAGCTATTTAGAAGCTTAGCCATTTTTATTTTATCAGAAAGGAGCATAAATCCTGTTGGTAACACAGTTCTCAAATCGGTTCTGATGTTGTTGTACTTTGAACAATGAAGCAGAATATGAGAAAGTGTATCAGTTGTATCAGGACAAAATCGACAGCGACGCTCATTTTGTGGAATACCAGAGAAGCGACCTTGAAGATGTACTGATGGAAAAGAGTTACACCTTGCTCTAGTCATGACCCATCTGCAATTGTAATTAATAAGTTGTTGCAGGTATATAGCAGGGCTAGATTTCTGAGGGATAATCCCAAAGAATATTGGAGAGCAAGAGCTTTGCGCTTTGCTCAGGAGAAATTGGTACTCTTGATCAAAGTTTTCACATTCACATGACAGCAACCTGGATTGTTTCCGTGGGCTCTTTTCTTGTGCAGGCAGTGAATGGAGGCCATGGAAACAATTCGAGTCGCTGTCATGCCTTTGCACAGAGATGCGTCTCTCTTGCCTTTGCACAGAGATGCATAACTACACAGGCATGCACAAATGAAAACCCCCACCACCACCATGCTGATGTCTCACAATACGACCATCTACTTGGCACAGCTTCTCCCTTGCTCTGCCTCTCAAAACCTGGTTATATTCAAACCAAGCAAGCCTGGATTCTGTATGAAAACAAATATCTTTTCCTTCAGCTATCCTTCAAAGTTGCTTTTTTAATATCCCACTTACCAAGCGACGTTGCCAGTTTTGCCCTCATATAGCTGATTCGCTTTCTCATGTCTTCCTCTATTGCCCCAAATATAACAACATCAGAGCTGATTTGGCTGTTTTATTACCGACAGGGTTTGCAATGCTCTCAGATAAAACAAAAATGACTCAGTTATTGAACAACCCTAATATTGAAATATCTGAAGCTGTACCCACATTTTAAATGCGTGTTTTACATGATGTACAATAGCGCTTTTCTATTGTAATTTTGTTACCTGATGGCTCTTATGCCCAATAAAGGTTTTTGATTGATTGATTGATTGATTGATGAAAACAAATAAGTTGAGGGCATCACATCATGAGGGGCTTCTAAAACTTATCTTTATAAAAACTAAATTGCCATTTTTGAGGTAATTCTGAGGTGACCTCTAAATTTAACATAGTTTAGGGCAGTGATGGCGAACCTTTTCAAGACCGAGTGCCCAAATTGCAACCCAAACCCACTTATTTATCGCAAAGTGCCAACAGGGCAATTCAACCTGAATACTGAGGTTTTAGTTTAGAACAAAAATAACAGTTGGCTCCGAGGCGTGTGTTACTCGGGAGTAAGCTTCGTGGTGGTTGGTGGCTCTGCTTTGAAGCAACCATGCAACTTTTCCAATGGTGAATCACGACCCTAGGAGGGTTTACTCAGAAGCAAGCCCCATTGCCAGCAACCGAGCTTACTCCCAGGTAAAGGATCGTGCTTTAGTTCTTCACATGAAAACCAGTGGGGTTTAACAGCACTTATCAAGGGTACCTACACTGCTTCCCCAAAACTAGGTCTTGGGTTTGCTGCTAATAATCAAGCCCAGTAGCCCAGGCCAGCCTAGATGTGTGTGTGTGGGGGGGGGGGAATGTGTTTGCACGTGCCCACACAGAGGGCTCTGAGTGCCACCTCTGGCACCCGTGCCATAGGTTCGCCACCACTGGTTTAGGGCCTCAGCAGATCTTAATAGAAACTTGCCTTATTGAACAAAATGTGACTTCATTCTGAGTAAACTTTTTTAGGATTGCTGCCGCAATCTCACACAACAGTGTAGATTTCTGTTTGGAGCTCTCCCTCAGCCCAAGTTTCCTTACAACATTGTGTGGGATATGGGATAACCTCGTATATCCTGCCTTGAAATTCTTGAGCATGGGGTGGGGGGTGGGAGGAACAGAATGGGCATGGGATCCAACTGTAATATATCTGTCTTCCTGCCTATATATTTTAAAGTTTGCAGTGTTATACATTCTGTTTTTCAAGCACGTTGATTCTTAATTCGGAAAACGTGAATATCTGTAGGCATTGAAGGAATATAGAAGGAATAGTTCAGAAATTCAGCCCTTGACTATAAATGGAGATCAAGTAGAGCGGGTGGCTAGTTTTAAATTTCTGGGCGTTATGATTAAAGAGCACTTAACCTGGGGCATACAGACTGCCACGGTGGTTAAGAAGGCCCAGCAAAGACTGCACTATCTGAGACTTTTAAGGAAGCAACAACTGGATGGAAAACTCCGGGTGTCCTTTTACCGCTGTGCTATAGAGAGTGTCTTAACCTACTGCATCTGTGTATGATTCTCCAGTTGCACAGTGGCAGATGGGAAGGCGCTCCAAAGGGTGATCACTACTGCACAAAAGATTATCGGCTGCCCTCTCTCCTCCTTGGAAGAACTCTATAATTCCCGAAGCCTAAAAAAAGCCCAAAATATTCTGAGGGACCTGTCTCATCCAGCACACTCTCTTTTTGAACTGCTACCATCTGGTAGGTGATACAGGACTATCAAATCTAGGACAAAGAGGCTTAGAGACAGCTTCTACTCTAGAGCTGTGGCTATGCTAAACTCCGCGGCTTCGTGTTGATGTGTTTGGGGCTGTGTAGGGATGGGTGGAGGAAGGGGAAGGTGAGGATGGGGTATGAGTCTGAAATTGTATGAGTATGATGTATTGTATGAAATTGTATGAGTATGATGTATGAATCTGAAATTGTGTGCATCGAGGAATGCTGCTGTAAATTTTGTTGTGCGTGCACAATGACAATAAATGCTTATGCTTATGCATTGGGAAGGAGACATTGGGATCCTTTGCACAGCAACACTCTTCGAACACAGTGTTCAGTGGTATTTTCATCACTACTGTACTTCAAGTTACAGTTCTGTGGCAACAGAGCTTCCACACTGCTTCTAAACCTCCCCTTTCCTCTCATCTGCAGCATTCTAGTAATATCCTTTCCCTCACAAGCAATCCTGTCTTTTTCTTGGGAAGCCATGACTTGCCATTTCTCCACAGTCAAATTCACCATGATTAGACCCATTATTTCCCACTTCTGAACTTACAGAAGTTATTTGGATCACCACAGGGATTTCTCAGGTTTGTTGGCCCAGAAGGATAAACATCTGCAGTTGGTCAGCTTCTTTGAGGGGGGGGGGACCACTCTGGTTTGGTTGCTCGTCACGCACCCCTACAAAACTCAAAACAACCTCCCCCCAAAGAAATGCATAATAAATAATTAATCATTGGAACTAACACCACATTGTTATCAAGTCAATGAAATAAATAAATCATTTAAAAATTAAAAATGTATTTCAAACAGTCAAGTGACTTTGTGTACATACCATTCTGAGCCCTGCCTTAGCGAGGGGGAGAGAAGAATACAAATACAGCAGCAACAGTGACCACAAAAAGTTTAATAACTTGACCATCCCAATCACACGTTGCGTGAAGAAGTGTTTCCTTTTATTAGTCCTAATTCTTCCCCCCAGCATTTTCAATGAATGCCCCCTGGTTCTAGTATTGTGAGAAAGAGAGAAAAATTTCTCTCTGTCAACATTTTCTACCCCATGCATAATTTTATAGACTTCAATCCTATCCCCCCTCAGACGTCTCCTCTCCAAACTAAAGAGTCCCAAACGCTGCAGCCTCTCCTCATAAGGAAGGTGCTCCAATCCTTCAATCATCCTCGTTGCCCTTCTCTGCACTTTTTCTATCTCTTCGATATCCTTTTTGAGATGTGGCGACCAGATAACAGTGATTGGTGTTTGGAATATGCTGCCACAGGAGGTGGTGATAGCCACTAACCTGGATAGCTTTTAAAAGGGCTTGGACAGATTTATGGAGGAGAAGTCGATCTATGGCTACCAATCTTGATCCTCCTTGATCTCAGATTGCAAATGCCTTAGCAGACCAAGTGCTCAGGAGCAGCAGCAGCAGAAGGCCATTGCTTTCACCTCCTGCATGTGAGCTCCCAAAGGCACCTGGTGGGCCACTGCGAGTAGCAGAATGCTGGACTAGATGGACTCTGGTCTGATCCAGCAGGCTAGTTCTTATGTTCTTATGTTCTATCCCGCGACATGGTGGTGTGGAAATATGGGCGGCAAGATGTCATGTCTTCCAGATGGAAGGCAAACGCGCTTCAGGTGCACAAGAGGAGAAAGCAGTGGCACAAAGATGGTTTGGGAAAACTCAGAGAAAATGGGGGAAACCATAAAAGGAAAACAGATGGGAAGTGAGATTGGAAATAATCTGCTGCAGTTGAGAGTAAACCAGAGAAGAAGAAGAAGAAGCGTTTGGATTTATATCCCCCCTTTCTCTCCTGCAGGGGACTCAAAGGGGCTTACAATCTCCTTGCCCTTCCCCCCTCACAACAAACACCCTGTGAGGTAGGTGGGGCTGAGAGAGCTCCGAAGAACTGTGACTAGCCCAAGGTCTCCCAGCTGGCGTGTGTGGGAGTGTACCGGCTAATCTGAATTCCCCAGATAAGCCTCCACAGCTCAGGCAGCAGAGCTGGGAATCAAACCCGGTTCCTCCAGATTAGATACATGAGCTCTTAACCTCCTACGCCACTGCTGCGTAGAGGGGGAAAAACCATAATGAAGTCTCCATTGTGTTCATGTTGTTATGGTTATTGATCTGGAGAGTGTTGGGAAGTACATTTCCTGCAAAAGTCTATCTTTCTACCCTCAGTAAGATGGGCTGATGAAGCCCTGGCACACAGCTCCATTTTTCATGAACGCAAGATTGGCAGCCACTAACAGCAGAGCCTTTTTAGCATTTGCCTCAATATTATGGGATGTCTGTCCCATTTTATGACTGCCTGCCTGAAACTATTTGATGTATCCATTCCTTCAGACCCGGAAGAGCTCACCCTTCTTCTTCTTTTTTTGTATTTCCTTTATTCTGACAGATTGATCTTGTAGCCTTGTTTTCATATATTTATTTTTTATATGTATGTGCTGGAACATGAGTACTGCAACATGATAGCTGAAGCGAGGAAAACATGCTCTCCTCTAAATTTGCTTATCCCTTTTGAACAAGGACATACAGCCAATTACCTTTTCTGGCTTACTAACCCAAGGCACAGAAGAGCAATAACCTTGGCCCGCTTTAATTTAATGCCCTCTATGCTCCTTAAAGGCAGATACCAACGCATAGATAAACAAAAGAGGCTATGCCCATGCAATTCAGGCCAAGTAGAGACACTGGAGCACACTCTGTTTCATTGTGCAAGATTTGCCAAGATCAGAATGACCCAACCCATCATTGCTTCACTCCTATACAATCATTTAACTGATGCTCTTAGGATTCCTTTAATCTTAGATAATCTTGATCCTTACTTTTGCGAAAGCGTAGCAAAATATCTTTTAAAGATTATAGACGCAACGCTAGATGGATATTAAGCATTAGATTGCTATCATCATAACAACAACAATGTTGCTCACATTAACTATTTGCTACTGGTATACAGTGCCTACCTCTGCCAGCAACCTTTGGGTTCACGGTCACCCAAAGTCAAATAACCTGTGGGTGATCCATTGTGAGATGTCGTAGTTTTGTTATTGATTGCCAGATGGAGTGACAACTGAAGGCTGTGGCAACCTATGGGAGTCAAATCAATTGTTTGCCCATTACCTCGCCCCCTATCCCTTGTTCTGTGTTAGGTGCCACTCTAACAAACTCTGTGTTTTATAGTGGAGTGTTGATACGGTATGCTGTTGTGATGCCTGGGCTCTGTTGGTGGGTTTTCAGTCTGGTCTGTGGAGAGGTATATAGGAATGGCACTTAAAACCGTAGAAATGGTGGTAGATTTCAGGAGAAACCCTCCCATCCTACCTCCTCTCACAATACTAGACAACACAGTATCAACAGTAGAGACCTTTAAATTTCTAGGCTCCATCATATCTCATGACCTAAAATGGTCACCTAATATCAAAAATGTCATCAAAAAAGCACAACAAAGAATGTTCTTTCTGCGCCAACTCAGGAAGCTCAAACTGCCCAAGGAGCTGCTGATACAGTTCTACAGAGGAATCATTGAGTCTGTCATCTGCACCTCTATAACTGTGTGGTTTGGTTCTGCAACCCAACAAGATCGACACAGACTTCAGAGAATAATCAGAACTGCAGAAAAAACAATTGCTGCTAACCTGCCTTCCATTGAGGACCTGTATACTGCACGGGTCAAAAAAAGGGCTGTGAAAATATTTACTGACCCCTCGCATCCTGGACATAAACTGTTTCAACTCTTACCCTCTAAACGTCGCTACAGAGCACTGCACACCAAGACAACTAGACATAAGAACAGTTTTTTCCCGAATGCCATCACTCTGTTAAACAAATAATTCCCTCGATAATGTTAAACTATTTATTGTATACTTATTATATAATTACTGCACTACTTTTTTCATCATTCCTATTACCCATCTCCTCCCACTTATGACTGTATGACTATAGCCTGTGCTGGCATTTCATTTTATTTTACATTTTATTTTATTTTATTTTATGATTTTACATTTTATGTTTTCATTACTACTGATTGTTTCCTGATTGCTTACTAGATCTATATGACAATCATTAAGTGCTGTACCTTATGATTCTTGACAAATGTATTTTTCTTTTATGTACACTGAGAGCATATGCACCGGAGACAAATTCCTTGTGTGTCCAATCACACTTGGCCAATAAAGATTCTATTCTATTCTATTCTATTCTATTCTATTCTATTGATGAGTCCATTTGGACTAAACTATTGATAAGACTCTGAATGGCTGCTGTATCTATCTGTCTTTTATGGACAATTGTTTTATTGTATTTTGGAATGCCAATAAAGGCTTGTCTATGTAAAAAAAATTTAAGTTTGCCTTGTTTTTTTACTTGTTTGCTCTTGTTCTGTGCTATGCTTATCACAAATAGAAAAGTGCTCTATAGATCTCATTAAATAAACAGAATATTATTGTTGCTGGATACTGTTCTGTGCACTTCGTAAATGTTTACAAGACGGTGGAATGCTTTCAGAAATCACAACAATGAATATGAAACTGAACGAGCTGATGGCTTATGATCATGCACGTAGGTAAGGGGGGGGGGTTTCTCGGGTTTGAACCCCCCCATTCATGTCTGAAGCTCCGCCCACCCGTTTGTGGGTTTTTAAAACGTTTTAGTGCTTTTTCGGTTTTTGGCCTGCAGGGGGCGCATTGTTTGGGCTAGCAGCACCAAACTTTCAGGGATTGTTTGGGGCACTCTCCTGATGATACTACCCGGGCTTGGTGAGGTTTGGTTCAGGGGGTCCAAGGTTATGGACTCCCAAAGAGCGTGCCCCCATCCTCCATTGAATTAATAGAAGATCCTCCATTGAATTAATAGAAGATGGGGACTACACCTTTGAGGGTCCATAACTTTGGACCCCCTGAACCAACCTTCACCAAACCTGGGTGGTATCATTAAGAGAGACTCCTAAAGATACCCTGAAAGTTTGGTGCTTCTAGCTTAACCATTGCACCCCTGACAGCAGGCACCCCCCAAATTTCCCCAGATTCTCCTTTTAAATCCACCCCCTTCAGCATGGATTTAAAGGGAGAATCTGAGGTCCTCAGTTTAGAAGAAGAAGAAGAGTTTGGATTTATATCCCCCTTTCTCTCCTGTAGGAGACTCAAAGGGGCTTACAATCTCCTTGCCCTTGCTCCTTCACAACAAACACCCTGTGAGGTGGGTGAGGCTGAGAGAGCTCCGAAAAGCTGTGACTAGCCCAAGGTCACCCAGCTGGCATGTGTGGGAGTGCATAGGCTAATCTGAATTCCCCAGATAAGCCTCCACAGCTCAAGTGGCAGAGCAGGGAATCAAACCCGGTTCCTCCAGATTAGAATGCACCTGCTCTTAACCACTACGCCACATTGAAAGTGATGCTGTTTCAGGGTGGGGGATAATCAACCCCCAAACAGCATCACTTTCAATGTTGTTTAACCAGGTACCCCAGATTCTCCCTTTAAGGGGGATCTAGTTTAAACACCATTGAAAGTGATGCTGTTTGGGGGTGGATTCCTGCATCACAGCTGCTGCCCTGGGGGTGGGGTGGGGGCGCAAAACTCAGATTTTGCACCAGGCTCCATTTTCCCTCTATGCCTCAGCCCAGAGGGGAGGGGAGGGGCAGGGCAGGGCAGGGGAGTCTGCCATCCCCGACCTCGGAGAGCTGCTTTTATAAGTGCTAGGCCAGGGGCAGGGCGTGGGGAGGCGTGGCCACGCCCTAGGGGAGGGCAGGGCAGGGGAGTCTGCCATCCCCGATCTCAGAGAGCTGCTTTTATGAGCGCTAGGCCAGGGGTGGGGCTTGGGGAGGCATGGCCATGCCCTGGGTGGGTGGGGGTGTGGCCCCACCCCGAACCCCCCCCATAAAAATCTATACCTATGTCCCTGCTTATGATATTTACTAAGCAAAGTTTTTAGTCATTTCTGATCCTAGTAGGAATGCTGGAGAAAGCTCTTCTCTTCCTTTTTCCCCTTCTTGTCCTGGCTTCATCTGTCAGAGTTGATTGTAGAAGCATTTTGCTCAGCTGGGGCCCAGAACTCTTGTTCCTCAGCCTCTATTAGCACCAATCTTCTCGATCCTTTATATGCTGCTGCATTTAGCTCCACACGGCTCAAAGCACATCTTACCTCCTACACATTGTCTTTCCCTTTCTTTGACAAGGGATAAGATAAAAGGGGCGTTGTGATGCCACAGAAGCGCCGTCAAGGGTTGTTTTTTTGGGGGGGTGGGGGGGATTAGTTATCTTGCTTCAGCTAAACTAGATATCCAGGAAAGGAACTGGATCTGCAAGACAAATAGATTGTGAACTGTGACATCTTAAAAAAACAACGAACCCAAACTTAAAGCAATTTTGCCTCTTTCTTCAGAATGCCCCCATTCCACTTGAACATTGTAGAGTCAATAGCTTTTGGAACATGATAGCGTCATGTCATTCCTCATCTTGAACATTTGGATAAGGCAATTCTCTATGTGTAGACCAAGCCGAACCAATGGCCGGGAAGGACAAAGAAACAGCATAGCCCAACGATTTTTTAAAAAATAATCACCATAAATTTGGGAAAAACAACAATATTGTATCAAGAAGTCCAGTCAAGTCTAGTTTTTAACAATCCAGTTATATGAATTTAACATTTATTCCCTTCTAATTAAATATACTAAGAACATAAGAACATAAGAACTGGCCTGCTGGATCAGACCAGAGTCCATCTAGTCCAGCACTCTGCTACTCGCAGTGGCCCACCAGGTGCCTTTGGGAGCTCACATGCAGGAGGTGAAAGCAATGGCCTGCTGCTGCTGCTGCTCTTGAGCACCTGGTCTGCTAAGGCATTTGCAATCTGAGATCAAGGAGGATCAAGATTGGTAGCCATAGATTGACTTCTCCTCCATAAATCTATCCAAGCCCTTTTTAAAGCCATCCAGGTTAGTGGCCATCAGTACCTCCTCTGGCAGCATATTCCAAACACCAATCACACGTTGCGTGAAGAAGAGTTTCCTTGTATTAGTCCTAATTCTTCCCCCCAGCATTTTCAATGAATGCCCCCTGGTGCTAGAATTGTGAGAAAGAGAGAAAAATTTCTCTCTGTCAACATTTTCTACCCCATGCATAATTTTATAGACTTCAATCATATCCCCACTCAGACGTCTCCTCTCCAAACTAAAGAGTCCCAAACGCTGCAGCCTCTCCTCATAGGGAAGGGGCTCCAGTCCCTCAATCACCCTCGTTGCCCTTCTCTGCACTTTTTCTATCTCTTCGATATCCTTTTTGAGATGTGGCGACCAGAACTGAACACAGGACTCCAAGTGCAGTCGCACCACGGCTTTATATAAGGCCAACACAGTACTCCAAGTGCGGTCGCACCATGGCTTTATTTACTATTTTTGTTATTGTATGTGGAAGAGGGAAAATAACTGGGCTTAGCAATGGCTATATGGCTAATAAGTACCCTGTACAACAAAGGTCCTCTGAGTCAAAATTGACCCCATATTCGAGACATGCAGACAAGCTGAGTATTTAGCAATACAACTACCCTTTCCCTGAGTACAACATCCCTCAGTTGGATTACTAGATGTGGTCTGGGAGTTCTGTGCTTTCTTGAAGTGTGCATGAGACTGTGGCATATGGGGAAGGGAAAGCTGAAACTGTGCTCCCTATAAATGCCAAGCCCAGCCTGGCAATTGGCGGGAATATTGGGGGCAGGGACATAGAAAGCAGGCCAGCATTGCAAGCATGATGGTGTCAGTTCTGGGGACAAGACTGCATGAAATTGGTCAGCCTGAGAATTGGTCACTTTCCAAACTCTGCCAACCAGTTTCATGTTTTTTGTCAGCTCCCCAAGTGTGGATTCGAAAGTGTCGATTCTCTTAAAAATGTGGGGAAAAAAATCTGTTCTTCCTTGCTTAATGTTAAACAGGCTGTAAAAGAAGGTGCTTATATATTCTGCTTTTCGCTGCCACCAATATATATATATATATATATATATTTTATAGCCCACAAAAACTGATTTTCACCAGACACCACCCTTTGCTGGGGATCACACAGACACTGACAGACAAATAATAAAGACTGGAGAGGTTTTTATAATGAACAAAAACTGAAAACTTTTATTGCTGGCTTTAACAGAGGCTTCTCAGGTAAACTGGAGAGGAAATAAGCGTGTTGGTTTCAGAGAGAGTTTGTTTTAGCTTAACGGTTACAGAGAAAGATTGTTTTAAGCTTATCGGTTGCAGGCAGTTCACTTAAGTTTCAACATAAACATGAACACTCGCAGGTGTCACTTTAACTCAGACTTTACTTCAGAATTTACTTCATAAAAGATTTTTCATAAATGATGTTTCATTGGAGGTTTCACACTCCCTCATAAAATAAAGATTTCAGTCCACTGTACCTTCCCACAAAAATAAAACACCCAGTCTACGCCCAGTGGGATTCAGGCATAACAGCCTCCCTCTCCCACACTCCCAAAATCTGGCTTCTCTGCCACAGGAACTGGGCCTCCCAAGACTGGTGCTAAGTGTGGAGGACAGGACTTATAGACTGTTAGAGGTTTCCCTCAAAAACAAAACACCTGAGGGCGGACACTCGCCTCCAAACCCAGGGTTTTAGTTGACTCAATAGCTTCCTCAGCTATTACTAAGCCACAGCAGTGAGAGATCTGGCGGATTCTCCTCACGCTGCTACAAAAAGTACCCGAAGGCACAAAAACTCAGTCAGAGCCAAAAAGTCAAGACTCAAAGAAGAACCAAGATACAAGAACCCCTCAGCACTCTCGCTGACAGTATTTATAGTATCTGCGTTTTTTCCTCTGGCCAATCAGGGCTGGCCAGGGCTTAACTCTTTCAGGGGCGGCTCCACCCTGTAACCTGAATGCAGGATAAATGCATTCGTCACACAGGCCTTCACAGTGAACTGAACAGAGCTCTGAATTATATATCTCAGCTAGAGTTGCCAATCTCCAGGTGGAGCCTGGAGATCTCGCAGAATTACAACTGGTCTCCAGACTATAGGAATCGGTTCCCTTGAAGAAAATGGCTGCTTTGTAGGGTGGACTCTAAGCAGTGGTGGGATTCAACTGGATCAACCACCAGTTCAACTCCCCCACTGCATGTACCCCTGCTGCCACACACTTACCTGGCTGCTGTGCCCTGGCCCTGCCTTTCCAATGTTGACGGGGAGGCAAGGGAAGGCGGCAGCTTTGGGGGGCGGCTGCGGGGGGCCAGCGGTGCGGTCTGATCACCAGCCAAGCATGCAGCACAGCTTGTCGGGGTGAGGATTCAGCCAGTTATCTAACCAATGTGAACAGGCTGAATCCCACCTCTGACTCTAAGGCATTATACCCAGAGGTGGGATCCAGCAGGTTCTCGCAGGTTCCCGAGAGTAGGTTACTAATTATTTGTGTGGGCCGAGAGGGGGTTACTAATTGGTGATTTTGCCACGTGATTTTTGCCTTAGTTACGCCCCTCCTCTCACCAGTAGCGCGCAGAACTGGAAGCAGTCTAGCAGGAGGTGCACCGGCGTGCGTGGCAGCCTGTGCCTGCCTGCATTCGTTTCCCGCCCAAGGACCGGCGCAGCAGCTGCGTCCTTGCCACAGCCCCACCCAGGAATGCCCCGCCCCCGGAATGCCCCATCATGCCCCCATCGTGCCCCGCCCCGCCCCATTGGCGCTATGCCTCAGTTTGAATCCCACCACCATGGGAACCTGTTACTAAAATTTTTGGATCCCACCACTGATTATACCTCTGCCCTGCTCAACCTCCACCCCCAAATCTCCAGGGATTTCCAGTAGAGGCAGCACCCCTGCTTACTGTCTCTGTATAAACTAAAAATGGGGCAATAGCTCACTGATCTATAATTTGTCCCCGCAGAAGCTTTTAAGCGATCGCACAAATGCAACCCAGCCTCACCTATCCTCTGCTTTTTACATCCATGCAGGTTCACGTTCTTTCTCTTACTGCCTTCTGTCTGCATCCCTCCTAGTGCCTATGCCTGAGGGAACCTCCCTTTAATTCCATTTTGTGGGACATCCCTTTACACTCCCTAAGCATCAGCACATCAGTGGGGGGTCCTCCTGCCTGGGGAAAGCAACCTCATCAAGATCCATAATTCATGACAACCACATGAGGTAAGGTTTGAAAGCGACTCCCCCTCTTAGAGCCAGTGAAGGTCTAATGGCTTTTTCTTTCCAGTGGAAAAACTGCATCTCAGAAGGAAATGAATCCAGGCTTAAGATAATGACTTTGAAAAAAAAAACTGCATCTCAGCTTCCTTACAAGGAGCTAGCCAGGGCTGGAGATGCTGCATTTGTTTTTATGAGAAATACAATCTGCTCCCAAGCCTATTGTGTCCCCATAATGAATCGCCATCCCTTTGAAGTGGCTTTATACAGAACTGGAGCGTGGCAATACATAAGGGCACTTTCAGGGGTCTCTGGCAGAGAATGATCTTTGCTACACCTGTTCTCCGAGGGCCTGAAGGCATCTTGTATTGTTTCTCAGTCTGCTCCAACTCCTGTAAAACCAGTCTTCCTACCAGCACAGAGGTCCTTGTGATATTGAAATGTAATGCTCAAAGGCTTAGTTTGGTTCAGGATCATGGTGTGCAGAAAGCAGGAGATTGAGCTTCCTTTCCTCTCTCTCTCTTTTTCTGACATGAAACAGACTTAAGCATCTGCTGTTTTTACCCTGCTGGGTGTTAGGCTCTCGAACGTGGAAATAACAGAGACCGTAGGAAAGTCCTAAAGCAGTGTATTTCTTACAACGCGTAGAGTAACAATAGAAAGCAGGATCTGAGCTAGAGAGCTCAGATCCAGGACCTATATCCTTCAAACCCACCCCCACCCCCGTTTCGCCCCACACCAAACGTCCCTTACAGTTTCTACAACATTTGCACTACAGAGATTCAAAGAACCTGGGAACCGTTCACACCTTCTTGCAGATGAGCTGGCACCAGCAGGTTGCCAGGAAGGGAAGAGGGAAACAGGAAAGCATTTACAGGAAAACATTTGCCATTCACACACAGCAAGACATCTAGGTACTGACAGGCATGGTCCTGGCACTGGGGAAACTTGTGCATTGATGAGTATGTTTCCCTCCTGGTAGCCATTTAGAGGCGCCTGGCAGCCATTTAGAGGCGCCTGGCAGCCATTTTCTGACCTGGATGGCCTAGGCTGGCCTGATCTCATCAGATCTTGGAAGCTAAGCAGGGTTGGCCCTGGTTTGTACCTGGATGGGAGACTGCCAATGAAGTCCAGACTTGCTAAACAGAAGAAGGCAAAAGGCGATGGCAAACTGAGTTTAGTTGTCTTTGGCCTTGAAAACCACATGGAGATGCTGCAAGTTGTCTGTGACTTGATGGCACTTTTCAGTCGCACTTTGTGGCTCATCTGTTTGGCATGCAGAATGTCCAAGGTCCAATCCCCAGCATCTCCTGTTATGGATCAAGCAATAGGTGGTGTGGAAAACCTCCTCCCGAGATCCCTGGGGAGTGGCTGTCAATCACTTCAGACAATACTGAATTTGATGGCTCAATGTAAGGCAGCATCATGCGCTCACCTCCCACATCTGCCAAAGCACAGTGCAAAAAGCAGAAGATCGTGCCTCATCAGCGATAGCTGTCCAGGCTTAGGTTTTGCCTTCCTTGTTATGACCTACAGCAGCAGACACAGTAAATTCTGAATGTTTCACAATACAAAATGTAATGTGTGCTTGTGGAAGTTAAGTAACAGGAGCTAAAACCTCCTCTCTCTCATGCCTTACCTTTCTGCTCAGATGTCTTAAGCATTTTCTTTCCACTCCGTCTTACAGCAAGCAGGGGGGCTGGGGTGGAAAAAATATATCTGGGAACGCAATGAGGGAGAGTGGGTGAAGAGGGCAGGGTTTAACTGTTCTGATCCATATGCTGTTTTGTGTAAAAGTAAATAAAATGATCCTTACCCTTCCTCCCCACTTTATGGGTGATTGGGAACACACATCGTACATACACAGGAATCTCCTGTCATGTTTTATTTATCCCCTGATCTAATAACTAATCTGATAGAGGGAATAATTGAATAGCTAGGAAGAAAATTAGTACAAGAAAAGAATGGATCATCCATCTAGCCTGCCTGCCTGCCTGTCGGTCTGTCTCTACCACTCTTTGGCCCGGAATCACACAATGAGCTTCATGGCTGAGTGACTTACAAAGGCAGCCCTCAGCAGGTGTACCAGGTCTATTTCAGAGGGATTACTCGCAAGGAAATGTTTCTTAGGATTGCACCATTTAACTCAGTTTTCCTGAGCCCGTTGCTGTAATTGCTCCCACCCTGTTTGCTGTCATGATTGCTTATTGGAGTTAATTTCCCAAATTTTTTTTTAGTGGTTACAAATATCCTCACACCTGATGATGAAGACATAGGCTAAAGCAGATAAAAAGACCGGTGTATTGTTGCTACTAAAGTATAGGATGCAACACTCAGGATTTGGGAAGCTTGTTAACTGTGCAGTTGTGGTTCTCAAGGATGAGCAATTCTTTGGAAAATGCAGAGAACACAATGCAGATCCAAAGTTTGGTGTGTCAACAACCTGATGTAGCCATGTGAGCTGATGAGGAGTGCTGGCCATTATTTATATGTTTACAGCGCCACCCCATTACCCCTATTAACTCAATGGGTTTGAAAGAATGTAATTCTGTTTAGTCTGGCACTGTTAGATGTGTTGGAAGAAAGGGACTATACGCTGTTTCCTGCCTCATCCTGCAGAGGGGGTTTTTTACTAGCGAGCTAGTGGCTAGATAGGGACTTAGGAATTTGTCACC
>NC_059427.1:147726162-147745333 GCF_021028975.2 Sphaerodactylus townsendi | reverse complement strand
CAGCTAGATTAGACTAGATAGTGAACCTATTTCTCCACCTTTCTATCCAGAATGGAGTTCACTAATAAATACTCTTTTTATTAGATAAGAAACTACAAATGACTCTGATTTTCTTTTGTGTCTGAAGTTCTCTCTAGCAAGCTCAACCACGTGTTTGTACCCAGGTAAGCTTCCCTGTGTTAAGCCTCTGTGCCACTCTGCTAATTTTCAAGGGATACACACGCACCAGGTGTGGATATTCCAACAAGATGTAGGGTTGCCATCTTGTAGGGGAATTCCTGGTGATTTGGGGGTGGAGCCTAGAAGGGCAGGTTTGGGGAGGGAACTTCAGTAGGGTATAAAGCCACAGAGTCCACCCTCCAAAAGCACCCATTTTTGCCACAAGAACTGTTCTGCCCCCCCCCCCAAGTGACTCTGTTGGAGGTGCCCTGTGTGACAAATGCACTTATACTGCATTCAGGTTACAGGGTGGAGCCACCACTGAAAGAGTTAAGCCCTGGCCAGCCCTGATTGGCCAGAGAAAAATATGCAGGGAGTATAAATACCGTCAGCGGGAGTGCTGAGGGGTTCTTGGCTTTGAGTCTTTTTGACTTTGTGGCTCTGTGTGAGCTTGTGTGTGCCCTCGGGTGCTTTTTGTGAACAGAGTGAGGAGAATCCGCTCAGATCTCTCACTGCTGTTATTTAGTAATAGCTGAGGAAGCTATTTGAAACATCTGAAACCCTGAGTTGGAAAAGAGAGTCCGCCCTCAGGTGTTTTTGAGGGAAACCTCTTAAAAGTCTAAAAGTCTGTCCTCCACAGTTAACACAAGTCGTGGGAGGCCCAGTCCTGTGGCAGAGAGGCCAAATTTGGAATTGTGGGAGAGGGAGGCTGTTAGGCCTGAATCCCACAGGGCGTAGACTTGGTGTTTTATTTTTGTGGTGAGGTACAGTGGACTGAAGTATTTTAACAGAGAGTGTAAAACCTCTAGAGAAACATCTTTCTTTTCTGAAGTGAAATCTGAAGTAAAGTGACACCAGCGAGTGTTCATTTTGTAACTTAAGTGAAGTGCCTGCAACCGTTAAGCCAGTAACATATCTGCAACCTTTAAGCTAAAGCAATCTTTCTCTGAAACCAACACGCTAATAACCTCTCAAAGTTACCTGAGAAGCCTCTGTTAAACCAGAAATAAACGTTTTAAGTTTTTGTCCGTTCCAGTCTCTATTTTTGTCTGTGTCTGTGTTCCCAGTCAGGGTGGTGTCCGATAAGAACAGTTTTTGTGGGCTATAAGAAAAAAAATTATATTTTGGTGGCAGCGCAGTATAATAGGCCCTTTCGTTACACCCTGTTCTCAGCTGGGACAGAAATGGGGAGACACAAGCCAGTATCAACAGTTCTTATAATGGCTTTATTAACAAAGAGAAACAAGACCCTAACTCCTCTCTTGGGCCTGACTATCAGAGTACTTGCTTGTCTTCAGGATGTTAGAAACTGCAGACGTTGTCCTTTTCTGGCTGCTTTCAGATAGTTCACTGTCTCTTGCTTCCGTACAGCTCTGGTCTTTGCTCTAACTGCTGCTAAGCTTGGCTTGTTCTCTTTGAACCACCATATAAACATATGGACTTCTCTTTAGACCACCATATGGACATATGGACGTCAGGAATATTAACAGACTCCAGCTTCCCTTAGCACCTCATTGAGACTGACTGACTAAACTAAAACCGGGGGTAGCTGGATAAGGAAAAGGAAATTGCCTACTGGGAAATGTCTTAAAGGGGCAGGGACTAACTAAAAGGAGCAGCAGTGGCGTAGGAGGTTAAGAGCTCATGTATCTAATCTGGAGGAACCGGGTTTGATTCCCAGCTCTGCCGCCTAAACTGTGGAGGCTTATCTGGGGAATTCAGATTAGCCTGTTCACTCCCACACACGCCAGCTGGGTGACCTTGGACTAGTCACAGTTCTTCAGAGCTCTCTCAGCCCCACCCACCTCACAGGGTGTTTGTTGTGAGGGGGGAAGGGCAAGGAGATTGTCAGCCCCTTTGAGTCTCCTGCAGGAGAGAAAGGGGGGATATAAATCCAAACTCTTCTTCTTCTTCTTCTAAAATACCCTCCCATGGAAGACTTAACAATAAAGCAAAACCATACTGACTATGGGGAAACTAAAGTTTAAAGGGGAAATAACCAAAGGCTCTGTGGCGGCATGACAAGAACTGATCTGTACTGTCTGAAGGACAGTTGTAATTCCAAGCAATCTCCAAGCCCCACCTAAAGATTAGTAACTCTACTTTAAATGCCTTTTATTGGATGACAGACTTCATTATACAGAGCTTCCTTTGTCATGGCCAGAGTTGGTCTTCTGTTTATTTTAAAGGTATCCAAAATTACAAACAGGACTTCTCCTTTCCTCTTTGGGCACTTCCGTCTCCTTTGTATTTGGATCAGGCTGTCAAATCAATGTTATCATGAGATCAAATTGCGTCTGGCAGCCTTGGCCCTCCCGCCAGGATCTTTGCGCTGAAGGAACGTAATATCCTGCAGTCTGGCAGGAAGCAATGACCGAAACTGGCCGTGTCATTTGCAGGGCATTTGTTCAAGCGAAAACTACTGCAGAACTGTTATGCGTGGCAATTAGGTGGGGACAAGTGCGTTAATTCATTAGGCCTTCTTTTTCCCACATCCGTTTAATTAACGTCGCTGCCACCGCAGATGCTCCCCTCTGCTCCGGGCTGAGAACTGGACAAGTTCGTGACTCACATTTTCCCAGCCATTGCTTCTGTTGCCACATGTGTGTCCCGAGCGGAAGGGTTTGGCCATCAGCAAAATGATGGCTCAGATGTGTCAAGTCCAAAATGGTGAAAACAATGAGCAAAAGGTGAGAGACTCAAAGGTTCTGTTGATCCATATAGCATGGCTGCTGGGTTCTTTACTTTTGGACACATGGGAACGGCAGAAGTTCAGGAGCTGAGGGTGAGTTTTAAAGGAAGGCAGTTTCAATTTGAAATGGCTTTCAAGACCATTGTGTGACTGGGAGGGATAAAGTGTTGAGATTTCTTTTATTTAAAAACAAAACAAAGCTTAGTTTCTGACTGGCGTGCTGGACGACTGTGTTTTATCAATTATTATTATGCTACAGAACACATTTTCTTTCCTGTCCTCTCAGCCAATTCAGACCTCAGCTTTTAATAAAACAATCAATGTACAGGTGTTGGCAATGATTTCAGATTTTGTGCCATTGGAGAGAGTCCTATCGATTTTTCTGAGATATTTGTTTAATACACCGAAATGTACAGCCAATGTGGTATTAAGGCAAGAAGCAGGGATGGCCAAAGTTGAGACCATCTTTTGGAAATTAACCATCAAATACTGGCTTAAAGTGCTTTCCTGTCCCCAGGGATTAATGCCTTCATTATTGGCAGCAACACCCTACCCTGGATGCTAGAAAAGATTATATCAAAACTTAGACTGTGATGTGAGGTCTTGATCAATGCAACTTTGGAGATGGGAAGTAGCAGGCAATGGGTATGGTCCATAGCGTCTTACTGACATTGAGATGCAAACAGATTTCCCGGCTACCTGTTCTATATAAACCACTAAAATCCTTGGATAGGTATTTCAGCTGCACCTTATCTATCTGTAATAACACGCATCAACCAAGAAGCCCGTGGGCTTTTCTAGAGACTCAGCCGATGCCTTCCGTCAACTAATCTGATGGAGACGATTCCAAAATATTCAAGGCACAGGAGAACCTGTGTTAATGCGGCTCAAGTAGACTCAGTGTAATACATATCTTACTGCATTGCAAGTTACATGAAGGTGAAAGGAAGCTGTTAGAGAATCAACCATTGTTAACTCGTCGTAACATATCCATTCATAGATAACTCAGATACGAATTCTGTAAGAATATTATTAGAAGATCGTGTTTCTGCCATTTCACAGAAGGTGGCTAAATTTTGTATATTGGTACACAACAAAGCGTAGTTCCTTATTAAAACAAAAGAGCATACTGTGTGATGAAGACTGTAATAATGCCTGAAGCGAATGTTATTTATTAATAGATTTTATAATGGATTTTAATTTATATTATATTTTTGTATAAGTGGAGTGCTATGTATTCACATGTACTCTGATTTTGAACTATTGGCTGATTTTAAACTATTGGCCAAAAGGCCGTAATAATATCTATCTATCTATCTATCTATCTATCTATCTATCTATCTATCTATCTATCTATCTATCTATCTATCTATCTATCTATCTATCTATCTATCTATCTATCTATCTATCTATCTATCTATCTATCTATCTATCTATCTATCTATCTATCTATCTATCTATCTATCTATCTATCTATCTATCTATCCTATCTATCTATCTATCTATCTATCTATCTATCTATCTATCATCTATCTATCTATCTATCTATCTATCTATCTATCTATCTATCTATCTATGTACAATAGTAAAACTATTGGCCCTCTCCAACAAGGGTCAAAAAAAGTTACAGCCCCTGACACAAGCACTGTTTCAATATAACAATAAAACCGACAGAAGACCAGGTTTCATAACATATCTTAAGAACATCATGATATTTTGAAACATAGGTACAAGCATCATAAAATATTCAGAAAGAAAGCAGCACGAAATAATTAAAGCCACCATGTGAATTAAGTGGGGATCAGTGCATACAATACAACTACTGCCTACTTTCAGATGAAGTCTTTGTTATAAGTATAGTACGTGTCCAAATCCATAAGCATATGGCAGTACCACAAAGTACCTGAAATACAGACCCTAAGTACACTGATAAAAATCCTGTGTAATACAATGAAAATCCAAAGCAAAAATGTCATACGATGAAAGTCCATTAAGTGAACTGGAACGCAGATGTGTACCAGTCTTGAGCAAGCTTCAAAGCTGGAAATCTGGAAAGATAATAGACCAGATAAATCATACAGCTGGAAAGATAATAGACCAGATAAATCATACAGTAAGACAATTTGCTGGTAGTCCCCTGCCCCTCATCGATTTTAGCTAGCCTCTACCGAGACCAGGGGCCTTTACAACCCTGGCCCGTCTCAAACCAGGAATGCTTTACCATATGCTGTCCGAGACCCTCGCGGGGATAGCCAGAAGGTGAGTTCCATGGAATACCTGTAAGACCGAGTTATTCCACCGGGCCTTTGGGGATGCCAGCCGCAGACTGCCTGCCCCTTCTGAGGCCCCCACGACAGTTTTACCATCTTCAACATTGCCTGATCGCTGATACCATCCATTTCTGGGCAATGCTGGCCCTCCTGGCCTTTGGGTTGGGCGCCATCTGTGCATGCCTCTGGGCATGTATTTTTATTTGTAATTTTTGGAATTGCTGCTATAATGTATTTTAATGAATTTTAATGTTTTATCGTTATATTGTATTTATGAGACCATATATTGTATTTGTTTTATGTCTCATTGTACACATGGAGCCAGCGGGGTTTGAAGTAGGTCTATTAGAATCCTAATAAAATAATATTAATAATAATATGTATGTAATAATAATAATAATAATAATAATATGTACAGTCATGTAGTCGAATAGATAAATACATGTTCTCAAGGCACTTACAGATTCCATATATCTATGCAGTGGTGGGATCCAAAATTTTAATAACAGGCTCCGATGGTGGTGGGATTCAAACAGTGGCCGCCTTGCGCCCTCCTGTCCCTATTGGGCCAGGAGGAGTTGCTAGTAACCCCTTCTCGGCACTCAGAAAAATTAGTAACCACTTCTAGAGAGTGAAGGTGAGAGCCTAGTTGGATCCCATCTCTGTATCAATGCTTCAAAATATACAATAGTTTGTATGAACAGCAATGATTTGAAACTTGCAATAAACATACTCAATGAGTCAATTGTTACCAAAATAAAACAGGTAAAACTGGTTCAGAGAGAGCCATTGCCATCAGAGATTGCAGTCTGCTCTGAAAACTCAAATTGTTTTTGAGATGTCATGGATGAAAAAGATGAATAATGCAATTAAGAATTTCTGTCCGTTTGTTTTCAGTGAAGAGAAACAATTTTTTTAACATTTCATCTAAACTTTTAACTGCTTCACAGGTTTTCCCATTCCCAGGTACCAAACCTTGCAAACCAACCAGAACAGATGTTTTCAAACTCACAAGACTCATAAAATTAAGATCTTTTTTTGACAAATTGGGCACTAATGTGTTTTGTTGTCTTGCAACATGGAGGCAACGCTATGCGTTTTAGGCCAGTGAGGAAGCAGGGGAGCAACTCTGCGTCCACGTCTCCCTCAAGCCCTTTTATTGAGAAGTAGTTACAGGTGGAAAAACAAACTTGGGGCATGCAGGTGGGAAGCACAACACAATGGACAGGGGCAAAAGAGCATGGAGTTAGAGCAGAGGATTTGGTAGCATCTTGCACCCCGCGCATTACACATTGGAGCCAGGAGGTCTTGCAACCTCAGCAGTTTCTCGAGCTACGCACTTTGGAAGGGAGTGCAGTCAGGGAATGTAGAGACCCTTTTTCCGGCAGATGTGCCCATTACTCGGCGTTCCAGTGGCTCCAGGGCACTGACAGACAGTGGAATGGCAGGATGGCCGGGGATTGCCGTTTCGCCCATTAGCAGCATCCGGCATGGAACTTGCAGCAATGCAAACAATTGGACCCACAGTTGAGTGGCCATGGCTCATTTCCCAGCAGTGATGACCGAACTGGCAGGAGATCTCGTGCCGATGGGCCAGGCCTTGGAACATGAGCCAGTCAGAGACTTGCAGTGGGTGTGGGGCCTGTGTGGGGCATGGCTGCAGGGCATGAGGCGCCGACCAAGGAATAGCACTCTGGGACATGGTCAAGATCAGTCACCACCAGGGAGACCCATTGTGTAGCGTTTGAGTCCCTCAAGGAGCAGCAGTGGCATTAGGAGGAGTTAAGAGCTTCGTGTGTATCTAATCTGGAGGAACCAGGTTTGATTCCCAGCTCTGCCGCCTGAGCTGTGGAGGCTCATCTGGGGAATTGAGATTAGCCTGTACACTCCCACACACGCCAGCTGGGTGACCTTGGGCCTAGTCACAGCTTCTGGAGCTCTCTCAGCCCCACCTACCTCACTGGGTGTTTGTTGTGAGGGGGGAAGGGCAAGGAGATTGTCAGCCCCTTTGAGTCTCCTGCAGGAGAGAAAGGGGGGATATAAATCCAAACTCTTCTTCTTCTTCTTCTCCTTCTCCTTCTCCTTCTCCTTCTCCTTCTCCTTCTCCTTTCTCCTTTCTCCTTCTCCTTCTCCTTCTTCTTCTTGGAGCCTATTGTCCAATGCTTGGATTCATTTTTACTTACATCAAGGACACTGCTGCTTTTATAAATAAGGCTGAGGGTCTTCGTATCCTATCTGGAGTACATCTAGTGACTTTAGATGTGATATCTTTGTATACTATCATACCTCTTGATGAGGCTAGAACTATCATTGAAACTATCCTTGATGCTCAAGAAGTGAATCGTCCCCTTCCCCCACACTCATTCCCTTCTAGAATTACTGAATCTGGTGGTGGATTATAATTGCCTCAGATTTAGTAATAATTGTTTCTTACAAATTCACAGGGTCACTATGAGATCGCCTTTGGGTCCCTCAGTCACTAATATATTCATGACATCATAATATATTCATGACATATATTCATGACATCACTCATGACATAGGAGCAGCAGTGGTGTAGGAGGTTAAGAGCTCGTGTATCTAATCTGGAGGAACCGGGTTTGATTCCCAGCTCTGCCGCCTGAGCTGTGGAGGCTTATCTGGGGAATTCAGATTAGCCTGTGCACTCCCACACATGCCAGCTGGGTGTCCTTGGAGCTAGTCCGCGGCTTCTCGAGACTCCTCTCAGCCCACCCACCTCACAGAGTGTTTGTTGTGAGGGGAAGGAGGCAAGAGATTGTCAGCCTTTGAGTCTCCTACAGGAGAGAAGGAGGGATATAAATCCAAACTCTTCTTCTTCCTCTTCATCATTTGAAAACAGCCTAATATGGAATCTTAGTATAAATCCATTCCACCAGGAGATCTTTTTTCACAAACGTTTTATAGATGAACTATTTATGGTGGTGAAGGATCACACAATAGTGAACTCCCTACTAAACTGGCTAGAATTCTTTACCACGACACTATCAAATTTATCAGTTTGAAGATTCTAATAGTTTGTCTTTGGACTTAGTGGTCTTTGTATCAGAGACCACTGCTTGTCAGTTCTCTTTACCTAGAAGCGAACTGTAAGTAAGCCTGGTTTACTGGACCTGGAGCCAGACCAGAAACAGTGCAAGGTGCCTCAGGCTCTCCGAGGTACAAGGTGTTAGCAAAGAGATCTTTTCTCTGCCAAGAGACCCTGAGAGATGCACTTATATATCTCCACAGTCCTATTGGCATTACAGCAACTTCAAAGGACTGCTTATTCAATGTGGGGACACAATAGGATTACAGATTGTATTTCCTAATAAAACAAATGCAACATCTCCAACCCTGGCTAGCTCTCCCTTATAAGGAGGCTGAGATGCAGTTTTTCCCACTGGCAGACAAAATCATTAGACCTTCACTGGCTCTAAGAGGGGGGGGTAAAGCTTTCAAACCTTACCTCATGTGGTTGTCATGAATTATTTATCCTATTTATCTATTTATTTATTTATTTCTTCACTTTTTATACCACCTGATCCCAGAGGGCTCGAGGCAACTAATTCCAACATCAAACAGGAACAGGTCCTTTACAGATACAATGCATAGAGGCTCCATCTCATAATCATCAATAAAAAACAACCTAAAACTCATAAAACAGTGAATAACAATTGTATAAAACAAACAAAAGTCCAAAGCCCCAATTTAAACCCTACCCCCCAAAGGGGAATGAGACCCCTCAATATGGGGGGGGGGACTCACAGTCTTAGTAGCACCAAGGCAAAGAGCAGTAGGGGCACCATATCAGGCTGGAGGCACCCAAAGGCCGGGGTAGTGAGGTTGCTTTCCCAAACTAGAGGACCCCCAGTGATGTGCTGATGGTTAGAGAGCGTAAAGGGCTGTCCCACAAAATGGAATTAAAGGGAGGTTCTCTCAGTAGTGTTGGATCTCTAGCAGGGATGCAGACAGGAGGCAGGTGTGTAGGAGAAAGAAGCATTGAACCACTTTTGGATGTAAAGCAGAGAGGTAAGGCTGGGTTGTATTTGTGCTATTGCTTAACAGCTTCTGCGAGACCATTATAGATCAGAGTAGGGCTATTGCCCCATTTTTTAGTTCTTGCCAGTTTCTTGCGATGAAGAAATTTAAGTTTCCCAAATGGTTTGAAAGAAACATCTAATAGACATGCAGTCCAGGTTCTGGAGCATTTTAACAGGGATGATTCATCCAGGAGTGATTATTGACTGCTTGACTATAAGGTCACTGGCTGTGGCCTTCAAAAACATACAATGTAGCTGGGATTACACTGGAATACATGAAGTTGCTTTATATGCAGCCAAACCACTGATCTGCCACGGTAAGTCCTGACTGATTCTGCACATACAACATATGAAAGAAGAAAGACTTTAACAAGGCGATGTCTTTCCTTCTTACTCTCCACATTATGTTCTGAGAGAGGAGGACATAGCTAGTTATCATAAAGGGTAGCTAAGGATGATTTGCATCATCTCCCTGGAAAGTATCCTATGAAATTCCAGAAGGCTCCATTCTCTCTCTTGGGCCGTTTTCCTTGCAGCCCCAATGCATGACAAGAATTCTGCCCGGTGGGGGGGGGCGGAGACTTGTTCCTTATATAGCGTGCAGGTGGCCTCCAGGAGAGTCGGGCGACAGGCTCGCATGCGACCGCCTCTGCTACCCCTTTCCCACTCCTGCCCATCCCGTGGAAATGCGGCCCACCCGGAAGGTGGCCTCCGAAGCCCGCCCGCTGCCCTCCGACCTCCAGGGTCCGAGGAGGACAGCAAGGGAAGGCCAGTCCCTGGCACCAACAACAATGAAAAGCAGCATTCCCAGCGGTGCGCTGTTAGCACTCGCCACGGGAAAGAGCGCTGTTCCCTCAAAAACAACCCTTTAAAGGGTTGTTTTAGAGTGGCCAGCGCCACCTGAGGGAGGAAGGGCAGCCAGGTGGCACTGCCGTTCCAGCAGCGCCGCGCAATGCCAGGCAGCGGCCTGGGGGGCGGCGTTTTTACCGCCCCCAGGCCGCCGTTTTTGGCCCATGCGGAAATGGCCCAAGCCTATTTAATGTCTGTATGAAAGACTTGGGGAAGAGATTGCCAGAAACCTAGCTTTGTTTCCTTCACTTCTTGGTAAGCCAGAAAGTTTGAGAAAACTAATAATAACAATAATGATGATGATGATGATGATGATATACAATATATAAATAGTAGTAGCATTCCAGTTGTGTGCACGGCACTGAATACTTTAATATAGCAGCAACTCAGAAACAGAATGTGACTGTCAACTTGCAGTGAGAGGCGAGGTACATACATGTTTCAACAGACAATCTTTATCGAGTTGCTTATACTATATAGACATAATAAAATCATCCCACTCTCCTGAAAATAGGAGGCTAGATACAAGGCTTAGAAACACAATAATTTTGTTGACTACAAAACACAACAGAAGATCTGGCAAAGTGGGCTTTTGTTCCTGAAAGCTTTTTGTTTGTTGTTTTAAGTCATATCTAATTTATAGTGACCCCTGGTGGGGTTTTGAAGGCAGGAGATGTTCAGACTTAGTTTTGCCATTGCCTGCCTCTGTGTCACAACCCTGGTGTTCCTTGGAGTCTCCCATCTGAATACTTGCCAGACCCTGCTTAGCTCACAGAGATTTGATGAGTTTGTGCTAGCTTGAGCTATCAGAGTGGTATATTCACTTGTGGTCTGTTTCACATTAAGCATACATTCCCTTCAAGATTGGATTGTCTGTAGTACACACATTTCCCTGTCTCCCGAACTCATTAGCCTCAGAACAGAGAATATCCGTGGTTCTGAAACTTTTGAAGTGTAACTTTTTCCTCTCACTTCCTGGGAAAAAGAGGGAGGCACTTGTTACATTTAGCTTGCATTGGGTTTTCTGGCTCCTTATGCCACACACCCACCCAACAGCAATTCTTCCCACTCTTTGGCCCCTTGCACACATGCAGAATAATGCACATTCAATCCACTTTCACAATTGTTTGAAAGTGGATTTTGCTATTCCGCACAGTAAAATCCAATTCAAAGTGGATTGAAAGTAAAGTCATGATAGCCTTTATTGGCATTCCAAATACAATAAATACACAATAAAACAATAAATACAATAAAACAATAAAACAATTGTCACAAAGACAGATAGTTACAGCCAGACATTCAGAGTCTCATCAATAGTTTAGTCCAAATGGATTTCGTCAAAGTGCCATTCCTATACACCTCTCACAGAACTGACTAAAACCCACCAACAGAGGCCCAGGCATCACAACAGCATGCAGTATCAACACTCCACTATAAAACACAGAGTTTGTTAAGAGTGGCACCTAACCTAAGAACAAAGGGATAGGGAGAATGGGCAGAGCAATTGATTTGACTCCCGCGGTTGCAACAGCCTTCAGTTGTCACTCATTCCATCCTAGCAATCAATAGCAAAACTACGACATCCCTCAATGAATCACCCACATTTGACCCGGGTGACCCATTGACCGTGAACCCAGAGGTTGCTAGCAGAGAGTGAGCACTGTGTGCCAGTAGCAAATAGTTAATGTGAGCAGCATTGTTGTTGTTATGATGATAGCAATCTAGATTGAAAGTACATTATTCTGCATGTGCGGAAGGGGTCTTTGGTGCTGCAATTAACACCACTGGTCTATTGCTGGAG
Source organism: Sphaerodactylus townsendi (assembly GCF_021028975.2). Taxonomy (NCBI): domain Eukaryota; kingdom Metazoa; phylum Chordata; class Lepidosauria; order Squamata; family Sphaerodactylidae; genus Sphaerodactylus; species Sphaerodactylus townsendi. Next base: position 147,733,522 of record NC_059427.1, on the reverse strand, counting down.
CAATAGACAGGTGAAATCTAAATGGGCTAACACAATAATGCTAAACCGAGAAGGTATGCGCATGCATGCACACATACACACACAAAACAACAGAGAGCAATCTCCCCAGCTGAAGACTGTATGGAGAGAATGGGTGGGAAAAATGGCAGCTTTGCTCAGCACTTCGCAGCAGGAGAATCCCATTTAAACAAGAAAAGCCAGCAAAACTTACAGCCATGGAGTAAGCACTGTATGTATAAAGGGCCCGGGTTGGGGCTCCTGAAAGCATTTGCCCTCATAAAATTGTCAGCCTTTAAGGCAATGGCGTAGCTACAATGGGGACATATGGGGACAAATGCCCCAGGCGCCCCCTGCTGAGTCACCTGGGGGTGGAAAATCGCCCCCACACTCCTTCTCCTCCCCCCCTCATCCTGCCAACCAAGCCCAGCAGAGGCCTCTGCCAGACCGACCTTGCATGGTCAGGCTTGTCAAAGGCCACTGCCAGGGTGCCCCTGCTTTCGACCCGCTTGAATCCATGCATCGGCTAAACTCGGCGTTTGCCCCAGGCTCCATTTTCCCTAGCTATGCTCTGCTTTAAGGTGCTACCGTATGGTTTTGCCACAACACATTGACACAGCGGTCGCTCTACCTTCTTGTGTCACTACAACAATGTTTCTGGAGATGCTGTTTTTCTCATTCTCTGTTCAAGAGTAGACTAGTTGATCATGGTGTGACTGTGGATTGGATCCAATGATTTGTAGATGTGAGGATCTCAGATCTTTCCTTTGTCCAACGCCCTCCGCCCCCAGCAGTCTTTTCTGATTCTGAAAAAAGGAATCTCCATATTCCAAGGACCCATGTAAATGAGTGGGTTAGGGGTCTGTACTGAGGAGGGGGGAAGAAAATCGAAACACCCATCTTCACCTCATCTCTATTACACCACATCTGTCAGGATCTTCCTCAGCCAGATTGCTGGATCCATCTCCATATTGTGATAAATAAAGAAATATTGCTTTTTCAATATATATCATTGAGAATGAAATATGGGTTTATATGTAATCCTATAGTTTAGTATGTAGCTTTTTCAGTGTCTATATATGTATATCATTTAAGCATGAAATATGGATTTATATGTATTCCTATAATCTAGCATGTTAGGGGCAAATTGTATTTTCTGCTTTTATAGAAGAAATAAATAGACTGTGAGAGATTAAAACTGGCAAAAGAATTAGGTTGTGCAGTAGGAAATGCCAAACCCATATGGAGTTATCTAGTAGGTATGTCATGAACATGTTAACCACAAAAAGTATAGAAAACAAGTCTTAGACTAGTAGAGCAGAAGCTGTGCTGGGGGGGGGGGGTGTAAAAGAGAGGTTTTGAGTGGGTGCTAGAAAAGAACAAGGTGACCTTTTCAACAGACAGATAGAAGAGGTAATAAGTGGAAAGTTGGGAACAATTCTTGGAGAGTGGAAGGCCAAATGGTATCAGGAGACAATGTCTTGAACAAAGGGTGTGGTGGACCCATGCCTTAGTCTGTAAACCCTTGGCCCTCCTGTGAGAGGAGGAGTCAAGGGAGGGAGAGCACTCATCTGAAGGGAATATATGGCATGATGTTTGTGACTGTTAGGTCATCTCTCTCTGTTGACAGGCATGCCCGTTGCCTGCAAGAAGCGTATCTTAAATAAACTTTGCTGATTCTTCGCAAGCTTTGCCCAAATTCTTTAAATGTCTTAGACATGTGTTTCTGACAATATGGTTTGTGGTGGAACAGCATCAGTGACAAATGTTGGCAACATGTCTCACACCACTTCAGGATATAGAAAAGGCAATGAGGAAACTAGGCCCTGTAACTTTTTGAAATGCTTCTAGTGCCAAGTCCTTCCAGCGTTTTGAAGTAAATCGTGAGGTTTTTTTCAGCATGGGAAACCAGCACTCTAGTCACTTTTTGCCAACTGCTGAAAACGGTGCAGAAGCGACTGAATATGTAGACATGAATAAGTTATAAGAAATCCTTGCCAATGTAAGAAACACTGGTAGATGAGCAAGGGAGGCGTGGAATGTGAACAATGTGGATTGAATGGCATATAAGGAACATAAGAACTAGCCTGCTGGATCAGACCAGGAGTCCATCTGGTCAGCGTTCTGCTGCTGGTGGCCCACCAGGTGCCTTTGGGGCTCACATGCAGGATGTGAAAGCAGTAACCTTCTGCTGCTGCTGCTGTCACAAGGCACCTGGTCTGCTAAAGGCATTTTGATCTCAGATCAAGGAGGATCAAGTTAGTGGCCATACATGGAGCTTCTCCTCCATAAATCTGTCCAAGCCCTTTTAAAGCTATCAGGTTAGTGGCCATCACCACCTCCTGTGGCAGCATATTCAAACACAATCCTGCGTTCGTGAAGAGTGTTTCCTTTTATTGAGGTCCTAATTCTTCCCCAGCATTTTTCAATGTATGCCCCTGGTTCTAGTATTGTGAGAAGAAAAAAATTCTCTCTGTCAGCATTTTCTACCCATGCATAATTTTGTAGACTTCAATCCATATCCCCTCAGATGTCTCCTCTCAAACTAAAAGTCCCAAAGCATGCAGCCCCTCTCTCCTCATAGGGAAGGTGCTCCAGTCCCTCAAATCATCTCGTTGCCCTTCTCTGCACTTTTTCTATCTCCTCAATATCCTTTTGAAGTCACGGTGACCAGAACTGGACTGGGACTCAATCACAGTCGCTGCAATGTTTATATAAGGGCATGACAATCCTTGCAGTTTATTATCAACTCCTTTCCTAATGATCCCCAGCATAGAGTTGCCTTTTTTCACAGCTGCCATTCATTCAGTTGACATTCCCATGGAACTTCAATTATATTATATGTAATATAATATAATTGAAGAACATATTTTATGACAAGGACATTTAGAATCATGGGGAATACAAACACATGGACTGAGCGCTTAAGACTTTCAAGAGAATATTGGCTTCCACGTTTTTTGAGGAAAGAAACATCGTTTATCGAGAAGGTGTGATAATACATGGCAGCATGTCTAGATTTCACTTAGAAATGGAGTTAGGTAGGAGAAGAACTTAAAAAATCCTGAGTGGAGTTTAGTTTTTTTAAAAAATAGATTAGTTTGTGTGTGTAGGAGTAAGAACATTCCCTGGATGAGAATGATAGCGAAGCCAGAAGTAAACCAGAGGTAGCGAGGGCAACCCTGGGCAAACTGTAGCCCTATAGGTAAAACCTGAAGTTGAGGGAGATGGGGCTGCAGTTTTGAGGGAGGTCCATAGCTTTGGCCCCTAGACAAACTGCACCAAACTTGGGGGTGCCATGTCTCCAGATGATACCCTGGGGAAATTTTTAGTGCAGATACATCAAATGTACCCTGCAGGAACATCCTAGAAATTTGCCCAAGAATCTTTGTTCTGCATTGAGTTTTCTGCATAGCTGTCAATGGGGTTGCAGGCTGTGGGGGCATTTTTTTTTGTTCTGAAGGCCAAAACTTTCAGGGTCTCATCAGGAGACTGCCCTAATGATACCCCCCCCCCAAGTTTGATGCAGTTTGGTTCGGGGGGGGGGCAAAGTTATGGACCCTCACAACTGTAGCCCCATCTCCTATTAGTTCCCATTGGAAACAATGGGGGATAGGGGCACCCCCTTTGGGAGTCCATAACCTTGGACTCCTTGAACCAAACCTCACCAAACTTGGGGGGTAGCATAAGGACAGTCTCCTGATGAGACCCTGAAATTTTGGTGCCGCTAGCCTAAAAACTGCGCCCCCTGCAGGCCAAAAATGGAAAACCATTAAAATACCCAAAAACGAACCCAGCATTTTGATGCCCCCCACAAGGTGATGCCCTGGGCAGCTGCCCACCTTGCCCAATGGGCATTACGCCAGTGAGTAAACCTGTTCCACTTCTGGACCTTTTGTCTGACTAAGGATTAAACTATGTTTTATTTTTGTGCTAGGTAGAAGCCAAATGTATTAGATAGGAAATAGGATTTATAAGTTTCTCTGTATCTGTGACTGCATATAACCTCCTTGGCTCAAGGCAGGAGTCCACCTCGGCTTCACCTGAGCCTGTCCTTTCACGTGTAAAGGTCCCTGATGGGCGCACACAAAAGAGGATCTCGGAGGAAGCGCCTCGCCCTGCCAAATCCCGTCAGCAGGCAGATAAGGGGCCATCGTCATCAAGCTCCACTTCCTGACCCCGAACACCTGAAGGACCCTTTGTGATTCTCCCGCCAGGGCATACGTCATCGCCTCTCCCTACTCCGGCGCGAAATCCAAGAAGGAGATACCCACCGAACTCTGATTGGTTCCTGTATGTTGCAGATGCATGATTGGTTGTTTTGAATTCTGTTAATGAATGGTGGTGGGCTGTCTTGGGCTCTCCCGGGCTCCCGATGGGAGAGAGTGTATTTAAGACGTTGTAAGGCTGCTAGGCAGCGCAGTGGCCTTGTGGAACGGAGGTGCTGACACTTAGGTCAGCATCTCAATAAACCTTCTCTTTTATTATACTCATCGTGTCGGGTCTTGCTTGGGTTCCTGGGCGCTGCCGAGAGCTGGGTACCTCGGAGTTTGTAAAAGTTACCAAGAGCAGCGCGGTAACAAGAATACACTCATGTATTATGCTAACTTATGGAGAAATATACCATTGCATTCCATGCCATTAGGCAAACTGCATATATTATACATTTATATATCTCATGGCAGACTCTTCTCCTCACCCCTCCACCATTATGCTTTGTGAAGGATCTTCTCCTCCTGCTATGTATTTATTCTTTTTGCTACAGCCAGGTGAGCTGACTTTTGAGGTAGAATTAACCAGAATTGTCTTCATTTGTGCACAAGTCCCCTAAAACATTTCTGAAACTATGATGTATGTCTGCACTCTCTCCTGGAACTCTTTACAAATGCTACCTCCTTCGGAACTCTTTTTTCAACTAAAAAGGCGACTCCTTGACCAGGAGCTACAAGTTCTACAAGGCCAAGCGCGAAGTAACTGTTCCCCCTTCTTTTTCAACATCAAATTCAAAACCAATCTGATGGCAGACTATCTGAGTATACTCCAAGAGCCCAAGCTTAGATGGATATACACAAGGGCTCGTTGTAATTCCTTCCCTTGTTCTGTACTCCAAGGGAGGTTTCTTAAAATTGATTCGCAAGAGTGGAAATGCCCCCACTGTTCTATTGTGGTGCAATCTATGGAACATATAATGCTTAATTGCCCCAAATACGAAGAAGCTAGGACCAGGCTTTTGACTCTTCTTCCTGCTAAGTTTAAGGAATACTCTGTTGCTGGGAAGGTGGCATTCCTACTAAACAACTCTTCTGTGATTTTAAATTCTGTAGCTAGGTTCCTTTTAGGAACTTTGGAGTATGTCTGCACTCACCCCCTTGAAATGATTCCTGCCTCCCATTATGTGATTCCCCCCACCACCACCTTTTTTTGAGTTCTGTGTTGAATTGATGCTTCAATCCTTCTTAGCCTTGTGCTGCATTCTATATTCCTTGTATAGTCAATGCTTCAAAGATTACCCCCACCCTCCAATAAAAGAACAAATAGAGAAATGCTGTAAATAAACAGGTGAGGGAGAACTGCGTGAGCTCAGAAAATGGCACACAGGAGGAAGTTCAGAGAAGCAGAGAAGCGTGGGAAACTAGTCAAGAGATCACACAGCAACTGCAGACTTTTTCCAAAACATTTCAGCCAGAGAATCGTTTTAAAAGGGGATTCCTGTCAAACATTTTGAGGCTGGAAATAAAACCTTTTGGGGTAAAAACAACTCGGGACTCCATGGAGGAATTTTTTTTATTTACTGTCTCAAAATGTTTTAATTCGATTGTGAGGAAAGGGACCCTGCAATCCACCAATTCGTTTCTTTTCTCCCTTTTAAGAATCTGGATTCTGTTTTGAATCAATTCTGTTTTGATGAAAGGAGAAATTTGAAGAGAACAGGTGAAGGAAAAGAAAGGGAGGATCTACGCCATTTTAGAATGTCGTTCTTTCAACGCTCAAGGCAGATGTTTTTCTGAACCTTTAGCTCATTCCGCACATGCAGAATAATGCACTTTCAAACTGCTTTCAGTGCTCTTTGAAGCTGTGCGGAATGGCAAAATCCACTTGCAAACAGTTGTGAAAGTGGTTTGAAAACGCATTATTTTGCGTGTGCGGAAAGGGCCTTTCTGATTTCCCACTGGAACAACCTTTGCTGCATAACATTTGGGGGGGGGGGGGAAGAAAACCTGCCAGGGCTGAAGGGTGTATAGAAGTGTAACAGGTAGTTACAAAAAGGAATTAAAGAGCAATTCTTCAAATTCTTTCAAATCCTGTCAAAAAAGGGACAAAGGGAAATCAATAGCTGTGTCTTTTGTAAAAAAAATTCTGGAAAAAATAGAAATTGCACTCCCCATAACAACACTATTCTGATGCAGGCTGAGTGAGTAAAGTGATCAGAACATTTTTTTAAAAAAAAATAAACTAATGAGGGAGCTGCAAATATTTATTACAAAACAGTCACAACTTCAATGTATTACTACTGAGCTAGGCAGTTATTTATTTCCTTTCTTCCTTTATGGCTTGCCTTCCTTCAATACAGTTGTGAGGAAAAAATGGAAGATAAGTAGATGGCATATTCTGTGCTGAGTTCCCTGGCAGAAGGAATGGAACAGAAATATAATAATGAATGAATAATTCAGGTGCACTTGTTGGTTTGACTGCACCTTGTCTTGTAGCAGCTTAAATATAAATGGCTAACTTTGAACTCGGGTGCTGTGTGGTTTCCGGGCTGTATGGCCATGTTCTGGCAGCATTCTTTCCTGACGTTTCGCCTGCATCTGTGGCTGGCATCTTCAGAGGATCCTCTGAAGATGCCAGCCACAGATGCAGGCAAAACGTCAGGAAAGAATGCTGCCAGAACACAGCCATACAGCCCGGAAACCACACAGCACCCAAGTGATTCCAGCCGTGAAAGCCTTCGACAATACATTTAACTTTGAACTCGTCGGGCCTCAGAAGCTAAGCAGGGTCAGCCCTGGTTAGTAGTTGGATGGGAGGCCACCAAGGAAATGTAAGGCCACAACACAGAAGGAAGTGACTGCAAGTCACCTCTGATGGGCTCTTGGCGTGAAACCCTGTAGGCTGCCATAAGTTGCTGTGACTTGACAGCAAAAAATAAAACTAAACAAAAAATGCCTGCCTGCCTGCCTGCCTGCCTGCCTGCCTGCCTGCCTGCCTGCCTGCCTGCCTGCCTGCCTCCCTCCCTCCCTCCGTCCGTCCGTCCGTCCGTCCGTCCGTCCGTCCGTCCGTCCGTCCGTCCGTCCGTCCGTCCGTCCGTCCGTCCTTCCTTCCTTCCTTCCTTCCTTCCTTCCTTCCTTCCTTCCTTCCCTCC